>NW_019233977.1:0-1850 GCF_002742605.1 Olea europaea var. sylvestris
CTGTCAAATTTGAGCCCATTCCGACACAGTCGAGAAAAATGAAGAAATTGCCTCCGGCTCGATTTTTATTTGCGATCAAACTGCCGAATTTCAGCCAATTTCGACACAGTCGAGAAAATTACCGAAATTGCCCTCGGCGCTATTTTTACTTACGATCAACCTGTCAAATTTGAGCCCATTTCGACACAGTCGAGAAAAATGACGAAATTGCCCCCGGCGCGATTTTTGTCTCCGATCAACCTGTCAAATTTGAGCCAATTTCGACACAGTCGCGAAAAATGATTAAATTGCTCCGGCGCGAATTTTGTTTCCGATCAACCTGTCAAATTTGAGCCCATTCCGACACAGTCGAGAAAGATGACGAAATTGCCCCCGGCGCGATTTTTATTTCAGATCAAACTGCCAAATTTCAGCAAATTCCGACACAGTCGAGAAAAATGATGAAATTGCCCCAGGTGTGATTTTTGTTTCCGATCAACCTGTCAAATTTGAGCCCATTCCGACACAGTCGAGATAAATGACGAAATTGCCCCCGACGCGATTTTTGTTTCCGATCAACCTGTCAAATTTGAGCCCATTTCGACACTGTCGGGAAAAATGACGAAATTGCACCCGGCGCGATTTTTATTTCAGATCAAACTGCCGAATTTCAGCCAATTCCGACACTATCGAGAAAAATGACGAAATTGTCCCCGGCGCGATTTTTGTTTCCGATCCACCTGTTTAATTTCAGCCCATTCTGACACAGTCGAGAAAAATGACGAAATTGCCCCCGGCGCGATTTTTGTCTCCGATCAACCTGTCAAATTTTTGCCAATTCCGACACAGTCGCGAAAAATGAATAAATTACACCCTGCGCGATTTTTGTTCCCGATCAACCTGTCAAATTTGAGCCCATTCCGACACAGTCAAGAAAAATGACGAAATTGCCCCCGGCGCGATTTTTATTTCAGATCAAACTGCTAAATTTCAGTCAATTCCGACACAGTCGGGAAAAATGACTAAATTGCTCTCGACGCGATTTTTGTTTCCGATCAACCTGTCAAATTTGAGCCCATTCCGACACAATCGAGATAAATGACGAAATTGCCCCCGACGCGATTTTTGTTTCCGATCGACCTGTCCAATTTGAGCCCATTCCGACACAGTCGAGAAAAATGACGAAATTGCCCCCGGCGTGATTTTTATTTCAGATCAAACTGCTAAATTTCAGCCAATTCCGACACAGTCGGGAAAAATGACTAAATTGCCCTCGACGCGATTCTTGTTTCCGATCAACCTGTCAAATTTGAGCCCATTCCGACACAGTCGAGATGAATGACGAAATTGCCCCCGACGCGATTTTTGTTTCCGATCAACCTATCAAATTTGAGCCCATTCTGACAATGTCGAGAAAAATGACGAAATTGCGCCCGGCGCGATTTTTATTTCAGATCAAACAGCCAAATTTCAGCCAATTCCGACACAGTCGAGAAAAATGACGAAATTGCCCCCGGCGCGATTTTCATTTCCAATCAACAAGTCAAATTTTAGCTAATTCCGACACAGTCGCGAAAAATGACGAAATTACGCCCGGCGCGGTTTTTGTTCCCGATAAACCTGTCAAATTTGAGCCCATTCCGACACAGTCGAGAAAAATGAAGAAATTGCCTCCAGCGCGATTTTTATTTGCGATCAAACTATCGAATTTCAGCCAATTCCGACACAGTCGAGAAAAATGCCGAAATTGCCCCCGGCGCGATTTTTACTTACGATCAACCTGTCAAATTTGAGCCCATTTCGACACAGTCGAGAAAAATGACGAAATCGCCCCCGGCGCGATTTTTATTTCAGATCAAACTGCCAAATTT
>NW_019233977.1:2298-2429 GCF_002742605.1 Olea europaea var. sylvestris
GCAGTCGCGAAAAATGACGAAATTACACCCGGCGCGATTTTTGTTCCAGATAAACCTGTCAAATTTGAGCCTATTCCGACACAGTCGAGAAAAATGACGAAATTGCCCCCAGCGCGACTTTTATTTCCGAT
>NW_019233978.1:0-2429 GCF_002742605.1 Olea europaea var. sylvestris
TGTCAAATTTTAGCCCATTCCAACACCGTCGCGAAAAATGACGAAATTGCCCACGGAGCGTTATTTGTTTCTGATCAATCAGTAAAATTTGAGCTCATTCCGACACCGTTACGAAAAATGACGAAATTGCCCCCGGCGCGATTTTTTTTTCCGATCAATCTGTCAAATTTGAGCCCATTCCGACACCGTCGCGAAACACGATGAAATTGCCCCCGGAGCGATTTTTGTTTCCGATTAACTTGTCAAATTTTAGCCGATTCCGACACCGTCGCGTAAAATGACGAAATTACCCCCGGCGCGATTTTTGTTTCCGATCAACCTATCAAATTTTAGCCCATTCCAACACCGTCGCGAAAAACGACGAAATTGCCCCCGGCGCGATTTTTGTTTCCGATCAACCTATCGAATTTTAGCCCATTCCAACACCGTCGCGAAAAACGACGAAATTGCCCCCGGCGCGATTTTTGTTTCCGATCAACCTATCGAATTTTAGCCCATTCCAACACCGTCGCGAAAAACGACGAAATTGCCCCCGGCGCGATTTTTGTTTCCGATCAATCGGTCAAATTTTAGCCGATTCCGACACCGTCGCGAAACATGACGAAATTGCCCCCAGAGCGATTTTTGTTTCCGATCAATCAATCAAATTTTAGCCCATTCCGACACCGTCGTGAAAAAATACGAAATTGCCCTTGGCGCGATTTTTGTTTCCGATCAACCTGTCAAATTTTAGCCCATTCCAGAACCGTCGCGAAAAATGACGAAATTGCCCCCGGAGCGTTATTTGTTTCTGATCAATCAGTCAAATTTGAGCCCATTCCGACACCGGCGCGGATTTTGTTTCCGATCGGGCTGTCAAATTTTAGCCGATTTCGACACCGTCGCGTAAAATGACGAAATTGTCCTCGACGCGATTTTTGTTTCCGATCAATCGGTCAAATTTTAGCCGATTTCGACACCGTCGCGTAAAATGACGAAATTGTCCTCGACGCGATTTTTGTTTCCGATCAATCGGTCAAATTTTAGCCGATTTCGACACCGTCGCGTAAAATGACGAAATTGCCCTCGGCGCGATTTTTTTTTCCGATCAATCTGTCAAATTTGAGCCCATTCCGACACCGTCGCGAAACATGATGAAATTGTCCCCGGAGCGATTTTTGTTTCCGATTAATCTATCAAATTTTAGCCGATTCCGACACCGTCGCGTAAAATGACGAAATTTCCCCCGGCGCGATTTTTGTTTCCGATCAACCTATCAAATTTTAGCCCATTCCAACACCGTCGCGAAAAACGACGAAATTGCCCCCAGCGCGATTTTTGATTCCGGTCAATCAGTCAAATTTTAGCCCAATACAACACCGTCGCGAAAAATGACGAAATTACCCTTGGTGCGATTTTTGTTTCCGATCAATCTGTCAAATTTGAGCCCATTCCGACACCGTCGCGAAAAATGACGAAATTGCCCCCGGCGCGATTTTTGTTTCCGATCAATCGGTCAAATTTGAGCCCATTCCGACACCGTCGCGAAAAATGGCGAATTGCCCCCGGAGCGATTTTTGTTTCCCATCAATCAGTCAAATTAAACCGATTTCGACACCGTCGCAAAAAATGACGAAATTGCCCACGGCGCGATTTTTGTTTCAGATCAATCTATCAAATTTTTGCCCATTCCCACACCGTCGCGAAAAATCACGAAATTGCCCCCGGGGCGATTTTTGTTTCCGATCAATCAGTCAAATTTGAGTCCATTCCGACACCGTCGCGAAAAATGACGAAATTGCCCCCGGCGCGATTTTTGTTTCCAATCAATCAGTCAAATTTGAGCCCATTCCGACACCATCGCGAAAAATGGCGAAATTGCCCACGGCGCGATTTTTGTTTCCGATCAATCAGTCAAATTTGAGCCCATTCCGACACCATCGCGAAAAATGGCGAAATTGCCCCCGGAGTGATTTTTGTTTCCCATTAATCAGTCAAATTAAACCGATTCCGACACCGTCGCGAAAAATGACGAAATTGCCCACGGCGGGATTTTTGTTTCAGATCAATCTGTCAAATTTTTGCCCATTCCCACACCGTCGCGAAAAATGACGAAATTGCCCTCGGGGCGATTTTTGTTTCCGATCAATCAGTCAAATTTGAGCACATTCCGACACCGTCGCGAAAAATGACGAAATTACCCCCGGCGCGATCTTTGTTTCCGATTAATCTGTCAAATTTTAGCCGATTCCAACACCGTCGTGAAAAATGACGAAATTACCCCCGGCACGATTCTTATCTCCGACTAATCTGTCAAATTTTAGCCGATTCCGACTCCGTCGCGAGAAATGACGAAATTGCCCCCGACGCGATTTTTGTTTCCGATCAATCTGTCAAAATTTTGCCCATTCCAACACCGCCGCGAAAAATGACAAAATTGACCCCGGCGC
>NW_019233979.1:0-2428 GCF_002742605.1 Olea europaea var. sylvestris
AATTTCATGCATAGGTGGTGGATGGAGGTGACTGCTCCCAATTTCTTTAGGACTGGTCTGCCCAACACTCCATGGTAAGCCGATCGACTATCGACAATGAGGAACTCCATAAAGTTCATTGTTGCTCATGGGGATTCTCCCATCTCCACTGCAAGTGTTATCTTTTCCCTCGGAGTGATGCTATCTCCGATAAATCCGTAATGGAGTGGTAGTGGGCGTCAGCTGATGATCCAATATCATCTTGTCAAAGGCGGATCCGAATAGAATGTTGACGGAGCTACCGTTGTCAACTAACATTCGTTTGAGCCCATTCCGGGCTATGACAGCCCTCACCTCAAGTGCATCGCAATGGGGGTAATGAACTCCCTCGGCGTCTTCCTGGGTGAAGACAATGGGTGGAACCTGGTTTTTTCGGGAGCTACTACCCACAAGGTAGCTTGTCAAAGGGGGGTGTTTAGCCTCCCAAGCATAATTCCTTTTGACGTTTCGTGTTTCACCGCCAACATATGGACCTCCAAATATGGTATCCACCTCGTGGATAGGGGTTTCATCTCGAGCTTGCCAATTTCTTCGGTGCCTACGCCCTTCCCTGGGCCTCTCTACATCATGCTCCCTTTACTGTGGGGATATATCCCTTTGACGGGGAGCGGCCTCCTCACTCCCATGTCGGTTGTCGTGCCTGGGCAGGGGCCTGTTCGCTTGGGGCGGATCATGTCTGTCTCTAGCGAGTTCCTGTTGGGAACGTTGTACTTAGTCTCTGCAATCCGCTGTGTCATGCCCGTAGGACCTGTGGTGCACACAGTATCTTGGGGGGTTCGAATTTAACCTATTTCTATGTCCAAAACCTCGGCCTCTTTCCCGACGGGATGTCTGCTGGGCCTCCATCTGATGGGGGTCAGTAATCGGGTTGACATTTTCATATGCCAAGGTGGGAACCACATTCAAAGTGGTGGTGGCAAGTGCTTGGCCGGAGTTCTCGTTACTGGCCTAGTTCATTTGGTAGCCCATCAGGTGGGAGGTCGGGCCTCTACCGCGCTGTCTTTGAGGAGGTGGGAGGCCTCTACTTGCCCTGTTCCTATGCTCAATCAATTCTTCATTGATGATCTCCCTTCTCATCATTTCGAGTAGGGCGTCATAGGCGGTGAGGTCTTGATTCTGCACGTCCCTCCAGAATAAGGTATTCATGTTCAAACCTCCCCTCAATGCGGATAGTGCCTCTCGGTCAGTGACTTGTACGCAATACGTCATCTCATTGGTGAAGCATGATAAGAAGCTCTTTAGGGACTCCACATGTGCTTGTCTCATGTCCTAGAGACGTTAGATGGGGGCCTCTCCTTCTTTGCTCACCGCGAACCTCTTCAGGAATGTTGTCTTGAACTTGGGTCAGCTTCTAATATTCCCAGGTGGCAATCTGCTATACCAAATTTCAGCCGCTCCACTAAGCGTTAGATGGAAGGCTCTGCACTTCACGTCTGGGGTGGCGCCCCTTAGGCTCATGTGAGTTTTATAAGCATTCAGGTGCTTCTCCGCGTCGCCTCTTCCATCATACTTTGGTACTTTTAGCATAACATAGTGGCTTGGAACCTGGGCATTCCTTAGTTCCCTTGAGAATGGTAGATTATCATCATCATCGTCCAAGTCGCAGGACCTCTACTATTCATCAGAGTCGTACTCATTAGCCTCATACCCTGGCTGTTGGTGAGAGGTTTCGGGGCGGTCCCTAGCTTCTTTCTCCCTCCTCTACTGCCTATTTCTAGGCGGAGTAACACGGGGGGCATTTTCATGCCTTCTCTCCGACTGCTGGGACATTGGAGGTGGAGGAGGTGGCCTTGTCCAAGGCTGTTGAGCCTGCTGTTGCCTGAGTCTCGGTTCGGCGGGGCTGATTCTGTCAAAAACACTTCCTGCCCTCCTATGTCTTGGATCTTGCTCATAAGAAGGTAGAAAATTATCATGGCTCATTTGGACCTCGGTGGGTCGGCCAAAAGTGTAGTTGGAAGAAACATCAACTTCCACTTCCCTTTCAAATGGGCTTCCACCTCGGCCATAGTCTGGCGTAGCAGCTCTATGACTTTGAACTTCATCCTCTTGCTGGTAGTGCCCTTAGGGGACATATGGAGGAATGGAAAAGCCTCCCTGGCCCTGCATTTGGGCCATAAGCTCCCTCATAGCCAAGTTTTGGCTAGCAATATCCCTCATGTTGGTTGCCATGGCGGTCATTTCTCTTGATAATCGTGCCATCGCACGCATCCCACCTCTTCTTTGGTGGTGGTGGAGTCGTTGCTGAGCTGCTGGGGCAACGGGCTGAGGAGGCACGTTCGTGTTTTCTCTTACCCTCCTGGGGGGAGTATCTTCATTAGAGCTCATTTTCTTTTGTCAGACTTCAAATTTCGCTAAGTAATGGGGCTTCCTCCTGTTCTTTTCCAAGAAC
>NW_019233980.1:0-2428 GCF_002742605.1 Olea europaea var. sylvestris
TATGTTTGATTGATTTAAATTTTTAACCTATAAAATATTATACGTGTTCATTTTTTTATAGGTGGGTAGATGAAAGAGAAAAAAAGGGTGAATTATCTAAAAAATAAAATCTTACTTCCCTTAGAGAAAATATTTTCCTTAATTTTGAGTGACCAAAAATAGGGAAATGTTTTCCATGAAAAAAAAAAAGTCAATCAAACAGCAAAAAAGTAAAAATTTGAGTGGAAAAACACACATCTTTCTAGTCAGATAAAGAACTTCTAGAAAATCATTCAAACAAATTCAAAAGTAATTTCTTAGTCTCAAAAATAACTTTTGACTTTTTAAAATAGTTATTTTTCGAGTGTCCTCGCAATGCATTTATAAATTTTTTATGTATTAAATCTTTAATAAAATGAGTTAAATTGATTTACGCTAAAAGATAGGGTGTTTATTATACATTACAAGTTACGACTTTAACAATGATAAGGATTTCTTGCATTCGATGAGAAATGGAATAGAAGGCTAGTCGGGATTTTGACCAATGGGTCATGTTTGTAAAGTGTCTATCAACATAATATTCCCTCCATTCCTCAAAAATAAGAAAGTGTTCTATAATTTGAAATAGACGAAAAAAGAAAATAAGTCGTTTTTTATAAGATGAATGGAGTAGCAAGTAAATAAATTTCACAAAATATGTAGAGATAAAATAATTTGACTTTTTGTAAACACTTGAATAAACTAAATTCATATTTTTAGTAAATTGTGATAGATATTGATAAAATATGTGATTAAAAAATTATGAATCACTCAAAATATATTATTAATATTAATTGAAAACTTTGACTTGATTTTAATCCGGACGAAACATGGGAATAATTTGAATTCCATTTTTTAGAAGTAACCACCACCACCACCAATGAAAAGAGAGAACATAGAGTGGAAGATAAGATGCCAACTAAAATTCAACACCAAATTTGCATCATAATAAGTCAAACTTATTTTTTTAAGTTAATTATTTTGTCAAATATAATTTTCAAAGTTACTTTTTTATTAACAAACCTTGTTCTTTTATGTTCCCAAAAAATAAAAAAAATAAAAAAAAAATGGCTAAGCTCTGCTCTGCTCTCAATAAACTTGAAATCGGCTCCATTAATTCCATTTCCTTGTTTCACTAAATTCATTGGGTCGACTCTATTCAGTTCACCACTTGATCGATCACAATAAGCCATGTTAGAGCATGTGCTTTCAAGTGCATCAATTTTATTATTTTTTTTCTGATGTCACTCGGGACCTAAGTCCATCCAACCACATGCTTAGGAGGATCCAAGGATAAAATTGTATATCAGACAAATAGAAGCAAAATCTTCATGTCATTGATTCAAGAAAAAATAAAACTGCACACATAATAAACAACATAAGAGGGTGATTACAATTTACAATTGCTTATGCTGTCTGCCAAGCAAACAACAACAATGTTTTATATTTTGTTTAAGGAATAATCCAAATTTAAGGAACATACACATTATTTCCCAAGACAGGAACACCAATTGCCACCTTTGCTGGCTGCAGATTAATAGAGTTGATGAGACAAAATTCTCGGTCGAGCTGTTTATCAACTTTAAGGACTTGTCTCTGCTTGAAACTGAGTACATACTTTCGAAATTAGAGCAAGAGATTATCAAACGAATATATGGCTCGAATAAATGGGAGGAGCTTGTTAAGAATTTAGACATCCTTTATCTGAGTTTAGAAACCTTAACAATAAGGTTGTAAGAAACCACATAATGAATCTCAAATACTTTTGATAATAAGACTTGTCTGTTCAGGTACCAGATTCATTAAGATCCAAAACAGCTGAAAAAATGTTCACCAGCAGATTGCAAAAGGAAATAGATACAGCATACATAGGGAAACACAAGGGAGATTTGCCAATGTAAAGCATACCTCACCGGACTCTCAGGCCATAGGTTCCATATGTGAATGTAGATCTTGGAATGCAGACTGAAGAATGTTTTCAGATGTTTACCATTACGGTTGGCAATCAACTGCAGTTCCAAAATCATGCTTAAAGATAGATTCAAAAATGAAGATCTTTATAAGTATTAAATAGCTGGGTAATGGCTCCAATCTCCCTTCTTCATCCCTAAAAAATTCAACTTGTATCATATATTGAGCTGATACATTACAAATCTTCAGTCTCTTTCGTCTGGGATCTCAAAGACTAAACTTCTAACAATGGTAGATTTGTGAACTGCAGATTTCCTATCGTTAGACTTGCAAACAGAAAGTGCAGGCATTTGATTACTTGGAGAAAGCCCAAGATTATTTGATGCCAGCAGAAGACGCTTTCCAACTTCAGGTTTTTTACATTTGTAACTCGAGGCTTCAGAACTAGTATTGTCTTTCCATGGAGAATGAGGCATTTGTAGAGGTGTTTTGCATGTGA
>NW_019233981.1:0-2428 GCF_002742605.1 Olea europaea var. sylvestris
TTCTCGGGCCGTTTTCAATCAACTTACCAATTTTGGCCAATTCCGACACCATCTCGACAAATGACGAAATTGCCCCTGGTGCGTTTTTGCGTTTATAATTTTATTTCCAACACATCTTCAACCGGACATAATTAATACGGAAATTAATTATTCGGAAGCCTAAACGAAGGAATTTAGCTAAAATCCCGTGATCCCGGGTATGTACCCCGACTCCAATTTCTCGGGTCGTTTCCAATCAGCCTGGCAAATTTCAGCCCATTCCGACACCATCGCGACAAATGACAAAATTGCCCTTGGTGCTGTTTTGCTTCATTAATTTTCTGTCCAACACTTCTTAAACCAGACATAATTAATAAAGAAATTAATTATTCGGAGGCCTAGACAAAGGAATTTGGCTAATATCTTGTGATCCCAGGTTTGTGCCCCGAGTCCAATTTCTCGGGCTGTTTCCAACCAACCTGCCAAATTTCGGCCCATTCCGACACCGTCACGACAAATGAAAAAATTGCCCCTGGTATATTTTGAGCGATTCCGACACCGCCGTGACAAATGACGAAATTTCCTCGGGTGTTGTTTTTCTTTGATAATTTTCTGTCCAACACTTCTTCAACCTGACATAATTAACACGGAAATTAAATATTCGGAGGCCTAAATGAAGGAATTTGGCTAAAATCCCGTGATACCGGGTCTTTGCCCCGAGTCCAATTTCTAGTGCCTTTTCTAATCAACCTGTCAAATTTCGGCCCATTTCGACACCGTCGTGAAAATGACGAAATTTTCCCTACGGTGATTTTTCTTTGTTAATTTTCTGTCCAACACTTCTTCAGCCTGACATAATTAATACGAAAATTAATTATTCAGAGGCCTAAAAGAAGGAATTTGGATAAAATCCAGTGATCCCGGGTCTATGCCCCGAGTCCAATTTCTCGGGCCGTTTCCAATCAACCAACCAAATTTCGGCCCATTCCGACACCGTCGCGAGAAATGACGAAATTTCCCCTCGTGTGGTTTTTCTTTGTTAATTTTTTATCCAACACTTCTTCAGCCTGACATAATTAATACGAAAATAAATTATTCGGAGGCCTAAACGAACGAATTTGGCTAAAATCCCGTGATTCCTGATCTGTGCTCCGAGTCCAGTTTCTCGGGCCGTTTTCAATCAACCTCCCAATTTCGGCCCATTTCAACACCGTCACGACAAATGACGAAATTGCCCCTGATGCGGTTTTGTGTTGATAATTTTCTTTCCAACACATCTTCAACCTGACATAAGCAATACGAAAATTAATTATTCGAAAGCCTAAACGAAGGAATTTGGCTAAAATCATGTGATCCCGGGTTTGTGCCCTGAGTCCAATTTCTCGAGCCGTTTCCAATCAACCTGCCAAATTTCGGACAATTCCAACACCGTTGCGACAAATGACGAAATTTCCTATGGTGCGGTTTTTCTTTGTTAGTTTTCTGTCCAACACTTCTTCAGCCTGACATAATTAATATGGAAATTAATTATTCGGAGGCCTAAACGAAGGAATTTGGCTAAAGTCCCGTGATCCCCGATCTGTGCCCCGAGTCCAATTTCTCAGGCAGTTTCAAATCAACCAGCCAAATGTCGGCCCAGTCCGATGCCGTCGCGACAAATGACTAAATTGCCCCTGGTGCGGTTTTACTTTGTTAATTTTCTATCCAACACTTCTTCAGCCTGACATAATTAATACGAAAATTAATTATTCGGAGGCCTAAACGAAGAATTTGGCTAAAATCCTGTGATCCCGAGTCTGTGCTCCGAGACCAATTTCTCGAGCCGTTTTCAATCAACCTACCCAATTTCGGCCCATTCCGACACCGTCGCGACCAATGACAAAATTGCCCCTGATGCGGTTTTTCTTTGTTAATTTTCGGTCCAACACTTTTTCAACCTGACATAATTAACCCAGAAATTAGTCATTCGGGGCCTAAACGAAGGAATTTGGCTAAAGTCACGCGATCCCGGGTCCGTACCCCGAGCCCAATTTCCGAGATCGTTTCCAAACAACCTGCCAAATTTTGGCCCATTCCAACACTGTCGCGACAAATAACAAAATTGCCCCTAGTGCGGTTTTACGTTGTTAATTTTCTGTCCAATACATCCTCAACTTGACATAGTTGATACGGAAATTAATTATTCGGAAGCCTAAACGAAGGAATTTGGCTAAAATCCCGTGATCCCGGGTATGTGCCCCGACTCCAATTTCTCATGCCGTTTCAAATCAACCTGGCAAATTTCAGCGCATTCTGACATCGTCGCGACAAATAACCAAATTGCCCCTGGTGCGGTTTTTCTTTGTTAATTTTCTGTCCTAAACTTTTTCAACCTGACATAATTAATACGAAAATTAATTATTCGGAGGCCTAAACGAAGGAATTTGGTTAAAATCCCGTGATCCCAGGT
>NW_019233982.1:0-2428 GCF_002742605.1 Olea europaea var. sylvestris
CACCTAGAATGCCAACTCATCGAGCCTTGTGCTGCCACGTCATCGAACCACGAGTCCATTTCCGAAAACTATAAGGCTCCCCAACTCCTCGCGACGATGCGTACGTGCGAAGTGCCAAGTGCGCCTCTAAAGCGCCCAATGCGTACTTTGCAACGTGCGCGTGCCGGGACCGGGACCGGGTCCGGGTCAGGGTCCGGGTCCGGGGAATGGTGCTAGTGGTGCGAAGCACCACTCTAGTGGTGACTAGCCTTTGGCTAGTTTGCTAGCCTTTGGCTAGCTAAAGTTAGCCAAGTGGTAGGTAACATATTAAATTATATATTATTTACACAACCCACTATATAAACAAGACTATTTTCTTGTAAACTTTCGATGTGAGACTCCTTTCCATATAAAAACCACTTAAAATGGGCTTATCAACATATGGGCCTATATTGGAGACTTTTCCAATTCACTTAAATTAATTGCAATGACCCATATCATTAAGTATTACATTTAATATTTTAAACCCAAATCAAACCCAAATCAAATTCAATTAATTCCAACACGTTCTCCCTCTACTGGTTTTTTGGGCCGCTGTGTGAATGGAGAAAATGCGAGACACGAAGATAGGTACTGCGCGCGATTCGACCCAACGGGCCTGCTTTTTTTTTTTTTTTTTTTTTTTAATGAGGAAATTACAAAATTTCAGGTGTTCAAAAATTAGAATTCAAAAATCAGGGGTCAAGTTTTATTATTCATAAATCAGGTACTAATAAATAAATATATCCAACAAATTCAAACCTAATTACAAACCCATTTTCTCGTCTCTCTCTTCTTTCTTTCTAAACACACAGTGACAGGGGGCAACACTCTTATTCCTAATCTCTCCTCTCTCAACAATAGTGGCGTCGGCACTGGAAGAGATCTCCGGCCTTGATATGTGTGGCACTTGAAATTCTCGCGACGATTTGAGCCCTACAGCCATGGTTTTGGGGATTTTGGGTTGTGTTTTGTTGGGGCTATTGATGCTAGTTGTGGTCGTGAGCTTAAGATGGTGATTGTGGTGACGATTTTGAGCGGCGCCGATGGTGGAGGTTTTGTTGCGCGCTGCGATGAAGCTGCTCGCACATTGACCACTCAGATAATGGTGCTATAGTTGCCACTTGAGATCTCGCGCTGCAACGGTGATGACAATGCGATGGTGGTCGTTGCAGTCGCAACTTCAAATGGCGATGCTTATGAGGTCTATATTTGGATTTCAGTGCAGTGATGCGGTGCTCACTGCGACCACCCTTTACCACCGTTGTGCGCAATAATGCTTCGTTGCCTAAGCCATTGCATTCTCTGTGCGGCATCGATGTGCAATGGTGGGTGGTTGTGGTCACAAAGAAAAGGTGGTCATGTTGCGGTGGAGACGGTGGTAAGGTTGTGAGTTGTATAGTTGGTGTGTGGTCGTGGTGGTTTTTGGTGGCGACGGAGGCGTTCGTGTTAGTAGTGGTGATGTGGGTGGTGTTGGTGAGGTTGTGGGTTGTGTATTGTTGGTGTGTTTGGTGGTGGCAGTTGTGGTGGTTTTTGATGACGGAGGTGGTTTAGTAGTGGTTGTCTTGATTTTTTTTGACATTTGATTTGATTTGGTGGTGGTGGTGCTGTTGTGGAGGCAGCGAGGGTCACGTGGTGAGGGCAATCGCAATTGGCCATGATGGTAGTGGCAGTGCGATATTGTTGGTGATCGTGGTATGTGACCACTATTTGACGTATGTGACCAACCATTTAATTATATGTGACCAACTGTTCAAGTGTGGCCTAAGAATTTGACAATCTATAACCAATTAATTATGAATCGAAATAATCTGTGACCTACAAAATTTTTTATTTGTGATCTCAAAATTATCTGTGATCAATTAATTTGATTATATGTGACCAAATAAATAAATATGTGATCTATAATTATGAATTTGTGACCATTAATCGTGTAATTGTGACTATATTATCTTCATTTAATAAATGTTCATAATTAATTAAATATATACCTGAATTTTTAAATTTCAAACTATATACCTGAATTTTATATTGATGTAAATAATACACCTGAATTATGAATTATTCCCTTTTTTTTATTTTTTTCTGGCTTATTTAATTGGGCCTCATTGAGAAACGGCGTTGGGCAACTTATAAGGGGTTTTTTGGATATCACCTTTTTTTTTTTTAAAAACGTGACACAATGTCACTTTTAAAAATTTAGCATCACTTTTTTATTAAAAAATTAAATACAGTGTATGTTTGATATCAATTTTTCACCCAAAACAAATTAATTTTTTGACGATTATTTCACTACTCTAGACATCATTTTTGAATGCTTCACTAATAGGTGGGACCCATATTTCTCTTTATCAGTCAAAGGGTTAATTCTCATAATCACTATCGAACAAGCTCATATTGTCATTTTTAT
>NW_019233983.1:0-2428 GCF_002742605.1 Olea europaea var. sylvestris
GAATGAGCACTTTTATATTTGGAAGGCATGGATTGTCGGCGTACGAAGAATTGAGCGTAACTTTTGCACACGGTGTCCGTTTAGGGCCCATAAGTACTATCTAGAAATGTAGCGATCGTTTTCGATTGAACTCACGACTTCGTCGTGACGTATGAGGGACTTCGGCCATTTTTCGAAAGAATGAGTACTTTTAAATTTGGAAGGCATGGATTGTCGACGTACGAAGAATTGAGCGTAACTTTTGCACACGGTGTCCGTTTTGGGCCCATAAGTACTTTTTGGAAATGTAGCGATCGTTTTGGATTGAACTCACTACTTCGTCGTGACGTATGAGGGATTTCGGCCATTTTTCGAAAGAATGAGTACTTTTAAATTTGGAAGGCATGGATTGTCGACCTACGAATAATTGAGCGTAACTTTTGCACACGGTGTCCGTTTTGGGCCCATAAGTACTTTTTGGAAATGTAGCGATCGTTTTGGATTGAACACACTACTTTGTCGTGACGTATGAGGGATTTCAGATTTTTTTCGAAAGAATGAGCACTTTTATATTTGGAAGGCATCGATTGTCGGCGTTCGAAGAATTGAGCGTAACTTTCGCACACGGTGTCAATTTTCGGCCCATAAGTACTTTCTGGAAATGTAGTGACCAATTTGGATTGAACTCACTATTTCGTCGTGACGTATGAGAGATTTCACCCATTTTTCAAAAGAATGAGCACTTTTATATTTGGAAGGCATTGATTGTCGGCGTTCGAAGAATTGAGTGTAACTTTTGCACACGGTGTCCGTTTTGGGCCCATAAGTACTTTTTGGAAATGTAGCGACCGTTTTGGATTGAACTCACTACTTCGTCGTGACGTATGAGGGATTTCGCCCATTTATCGAAAGAATGAGCACTTTTAAATTTGGAACGCATCGATTGTCGGCGTTCGAAAAATTGAGCGCAACTTTTGCACACAGTGTCCGTTTTGGGACCATAAGTACTATCCGGAAATGTAGCGATCGGTTTCGATTGAACTCACGACTACGTCGTGACGTATTAGGGATTTTGCCCATTTTTCGAAAGAATGAGCAGTTTTATATTTGGAAGGCATCGATTGTCGACGTTCGAAGAATTGAGCGCAACTTTTGCACACAGTGTCCGGTTTGGGACCATAAGTACTATCCGGAAATGTAGCGATCGGTTTCGATTGAACTCACGACTACGTCGTGACGTATTAGGGATTTTGCCCATTTTTCGAAAGAATGAGCAGTTTTATATTTGGAAGGCATCGATTGTCGACGTTCGAAGAATTGAGCGCAACTTTTGCACACAGTGTCCGGTTTGGGACCATAAGTACTATCCGGAAATGTAGCGATCGGTTTCGATTGAACTCACGACTACGTCGTGACGTATTAGGGATTTTGCCCATTTTTCGAAAGAATGAGCAGTTTTATATTTGGAAGGCATCGATTGTCGACGTTCGAAGAATTGAGCGCAACTTTTGCACACAGTGTCCGTTTTAGGCCCATAAGTACTTTTTGGAAATGTAGCGACTGTTTTGGATTGAACTCACTACTTCGTCGTGACGTATGAGGGATTTCGCCATTTTTCGAAAAAATGAGCACTTTTAAATTTGGAACGCATCGATTGTCGGCGTTCGAAGAATTGAGCGCAACTTTTGCACACAGTGTCCGGTTTGGGACCATAAGTACTATCCGAAAATGTAGCGATCATTTTCGATTGAACTCACGACTTCGTCGTGACGTATGAAGGATTTTGCCCATTTTTCGAAAGAATGAGCACTTTTATATTTGGAAGGCATGGATTGTCGGCGTACGAAGAATTGAGCGAAACTTTTGCACACGGTGTCCGTTTTGGGCCCATAAGTACTTTTTAGAAATGTAGCGACCGTTTTGGATTGAACTCACTACTTCGTCGTGACGTATGAGGGATTCCGGCATTTTTCCGAAAGAATGAGCACTTTATATTTGGAAGGCATCGATTGTCGGCGTTCGAAGAATTGAGCGTAACTTTCGAACACGGTATCCGTTTTCAGCCCCTAAGTACTTTCTGGAAATGTAGCGACCGTTTTGGATTGAACTCACTACTTCGTCGTGACGTATGAGGGATTTCGGCCATTTTTCGAAAGAATGAGCACTTTTATATTTGGAAGGCATCGATTGTCGGTGTTCGAGGAATTGAGCGTAACTTTTGCACACGGTGTCCATTTTGGGGCCATAAGTACTTTTTGGAAATGTAGCGACCGTTTTGGATTAAACTCACAACTTCGTCGTGATGTATGAGGGATTTTGCCCATTTTTCGAAAAAATGAGCACTTTTAAATTTGGAAGGCATCGAATGTCGGCGTTCGAAGAATTGGGCGCAAATTTTGCACACGGTGTCCGTTTTGGGCCCATAAGTACTATCCGGAAATGTAGCGAT
>NW_019233984.1:0-583 GCF_002742605.1 Olea europaea var. sylvestris
GCAAAGTTCAATCGGTAAGAACCTTGCTACATGTACACTATGGTGTACGCTTCAGTTTATACTTTATCACGTGACATTACTCTGTTGGACAGTTCAAATTTCAAACATTTTTCCCATCCAATTGACACTTTACTACAAACCAAGTATCAAACAACGTGTCCAAAATCACTGCACAAATAGCAAAGTTCAATCGGTAAGAACCTTGCTACATGTACACTACGGTGTACACTTCAGTTTATACTTTGCCATGCGACATTACCCTGTTGGATAGTTTAAATTTCAAATAGTTTTTCCATCCAATTGACACTCGACAACAATGCAAAGGTAAAAAAACCTGTCAAAAATCAGTACAAAGAGCAAAGTTCAATCGGTAAGAACCTTCCTACATGTACACTATGGTGTGCACTTTAGTTTAAACTTTTGCCACGTGACATTACCCTTTTGGATAGTTTAAATTTCAAACATTTTTCCCATCCAATTGACACTTAAATACAAACCAAGTGTCAAACAATGTGTCCAAACTTAGTGCAAAAATAGCAAAGTTCAATCGGTAAGAACCTTGCTACATGTAAACTATGGTGTA
>NW_019233984.1:1149-2427 GCF_002742605.1 Olea europaea var. sylvestris
ATTGAAGAACAAAATGAAAGATCAAAGACAATACTAAACATTCATCAAAGTTTCACCCCTAGCTCTAGCTAAATGTTTAGGAATACATAGTGAAATGTTACAAAGAAAATGAAGGAAACTAGAATATGATGGAGAGAATTTGATGCTTCAAAATCGTGGCCAAGGTCCCCTTTTATAGGCAAAGGAACATCCAAAATTCAAGTAGGCAATGCAACTTGTTTCTGTCCAGCTTCAAGACAGCTGGAACATGCAACTTGATGCCAATTTTCAGATACATTGTGCAGCGACTTTGGACTTATGATCAACAGATAAATTATTACCACTTGAGTTATCTTTCCATTGGTTCAAATATCAGGTTCATTGGATCTATATAACTCCGGATATGACAAAAACAATAAGTGCTGCTTCACAGGTAAAGCTGTATCCGGCAGGTAACAAGCTGAACTTTGCACGGTAATTTTGGCTGCTTTTTGATACGAATTTGACTTCTTCCAAAACATGAAAGTTGTAGAAACGTACATTTTCTTTCGAACCCAACTTGAATCACCTCGATCCAATGTCTGAAGCTCAAGTTATGATTATTTTACCAACAGCTGCTTCTTGCTTGAGGCAGTCACTATTTTTGACTTTTCAACATTATTTTCCTCCACTTGCTCCACTTGTTCTAATTTGGAAATACAAGTGAAATACATCAAATATATACTCTTTCAAATGTATAATACTCATGCCACCATGTATGTAAATACGTATTTCAATTAATTGCATTTTTAACCATGTATTTATGGAAATTGAATTTACGGCAAGAGAATTGAAATTAGAGACTAACATTAGTGTTTTTAAATAAAGTGAATGTAAAATGCCTTGTAAATGATATATCTTTGAAGCACTTTTAGACACTAATCAGTGTACGCTTCAGTTTATACTTTATCACGTGACATTACTCTGTTGGACAGTTCAAATCTCAAATAGTTTTTCCATCCAATTGACACTCGACAACAATGCAAAGGTCAAAAAACTTGTCAAAAATCAGTACAAAGAGCAAAGTTCAATCGGTAAGAACCTTCCTACATGTACACTTTGGTGTGCACTTTAATTTAAACTTTTGCCACGTGACTTTACCCTTTTGGATAGTTCAAATTTCAAACATTTTACCATCCAATTGACACTTGACTACATCCCAAGTGTTAAACAACGAGTCCAAAATCAGTGTACAAATAGCAAAGTTCAATCGGTAAGAACCTTGCTACACGTACACTATGGTGTACACTTTAGTTTACA
>NW_019233985.1:0-2427 GCF_002742605.1 Olea europaea var. sylvestris
AAATATAAAACTGCTCACTCTTTCCAAAAAATGGCCGAAATCCGTCATACGTCACGACGAAGTGGTGAGTTCAATCCAAAAGGGTCTCTACATTTCCAAAAATTACTTATGGTCCCAAAACGGACACCGTGTGCAAAAGTTACGCTCAATTCTTCGTACGCCGACTATCGAAGCCTTCCAAACATTAAACTGCTCCATCATTCCAAAAAATGGCCAAAATCCCTCATACATCACGACGAAGTGGTGAGTACAATCCAAAAGGGTCGCTATATTTCCAAAAAGTACTTATGGGCCCAAAACGGACACCGTGTGCAAAAGTTACGCTCAATTCTTCGTACGCCGACTATCCAAGCCTTCCAAAAATAAAACTACTCACTCTTTCCAAAAAATGGCCGAAATCCGTCATACGTCACGACGAAGTGGTGAGTTCAACCCAAAACGATCGCTACATTTCCGAAAATTACTTATGGGCCCAAAACGGACACCGTGTGCAAAAGTTACGCTCAATTCTTCGTACGCTGACTATCCAAGCCTTCCAAACATAAAACTGATCACTCTTTCCTAAAAATGGCCAAAATCCCTCATACGTAACAACGAAGTGGTGAGTTCAATCCAAAAGGGTCGCTACATTTCCGAAAAGTACTTATGGACCAAAAACGGACACCGTGTGCAAAAGTTACGCTCAATTCTTCGTGCGCCGACTATCCAAGCCTTCCAAACATAAAACTGATCACTCTTTCCTAAAAATGGCCAAAATCCCTCATACGTAACAACGAAGTGGTGAGTTCAATCCAAAAGGGTCGCTACATTTCCAAAAATTACTTATGGGCCCAAAACGGACACCGTGTGCAAAAGTTACGCTCAATTATTCGTACGCCGACTATCCAAGCCTTCCAAACATGAAACTGCTCACTCTTTCCAAAAAATGGCCAAAATCCCTCATACGTCACGACGAAGTAGTGAGTTCAATCCAAAAGGGTCGCTACATTTCCAAAAAGTACTTAAGGGCCTAAAACGGACACCGTGTGCAAAAGGTACCCTCAATTCTTTGTACGCCGACTATCCAAGCCTTCCAAGCATAAAAGTGCTAATTCTTTGAAAAAATGGCCGAAATCCGTCATACGTCACGACGAAGTGGTGAGTTCAATCCGAAAGTGTCGCTACATTTCCAAAAAGTACTTATGGGCCCAAAACGGACACCGTGTGCAAAAGTTATACTCAATTCTTCGTATGCCGACTATCCAAGCCTTCCAAACATGAAACTGCTCACGCTTTCCAAAAAATGGCCAAAATCCCTCATACGTCACGACGAAGTAGTGAGTTCAATCCAAAAGGGTCGCTACATTTCCAAAAAGTACTTATGGGCCTAAAACGGACATCGTGTGCAAAAGGTACCCTCAATTCTTCGTACGCCGACTATCCAAGCCTTCCAAGCATAAAAGGGCTAATTCTTTGAAAAAATGGCCGAAATCCGTCATACGTCACGACGAAGTGGTGAGTTCAATCCGAAAGGGTCGCTACATTTCCAAAAAGTACTTATGGGCCTAAAACGGACATCGTGTGCAAAAGGTACCCTCAATTCTTCGTACGCCGACTATCCAAGCCTTCCAAGCATAAAAGGGCTAATTCTTTGAAAAAATGGCCGAAATCCGTCATACGTCACGACGAAGTGGTGAGTTCAATCCAAAAGAGTCGCTACATTTCCAAAAATTACTTATGGGCCCAAAACGGACACCGTGTGCAAAAGTTACGCTCAATTATTCGTATGCCGACTATCCAAGCCTTCCAAACATGAAACTGCTCACGCTTTCCAAAAAATGGCCAAAATCCCTCATACGTCACGACGAAGTAGTGAGTTCAATCCAAAAGGGTCGCTACATTTCCAAAAAGGACTTATGGGCCCAGAACGGACACCGTGTGCAAAAGGTCCCCTCAATTCTTCGTACGCCGACTATCCAAGCCTTCCAAGCATAAAAGTGCTAATTCTTTCAAAAAATGGCCGAAATCCGTCATACGTCACGACGAAGTAGTGAGTCCAATCCAAAAGGGTCGCTACATTTCCAAAAAGGACTTATGGGCCCAGAACGGACACCGTGTGCAAAAGGTCCCCTCAATTCTTCGTACGCCGACTATCCAAGCCTTCCAAGCATAAAAGTGCTAATTCTTTCAAAAAATGGCCGAAATCCGTCATACGTCACGACGAAGTAGTGAGTTCAATCCAAAAGGGTCGCTACATTTCCAAAAATTACTTATAGGCCCAAAACGGACACCGTGTGCAAAAGTTACGCTCAATTATTCGTACGCCGACTATCCAAGCCTTCCAAACATGAAACTGATCACTCTATCCAAAAAATGGCCAAAATCCCTCATACGTCACGACGAAGTAGTGAGTTCAATCCAAAACGGTCGCTACATTTCCAAAAAGGA
>NW_019233986.1:0-2426 GCF_002742605.1 Olea europaea var. sylvestris
TTCCGATCAATCTTCCAAATTTCAGCCCATTCCACACCGTCGCGAAAAATGACGAAATTGCCCCCGGCGCGATTTTTGTTTCCAATCAATCTGCCAAATTTTAGCCTTTTCCAACACTGTGGCGAAAAATGACGAAATTACACCCGGCGCGTTTTTTGTTTCCGATCAACCTGTCAAATTTTAGCCGGTTCCGACACCGTCGCTAAAAATTACGAAATTGCCCGCGGCGCGATTTGTGTTTCCGATCAACCTGTCAAATTTTAGCCCGTTCCGACACCGTCGAGAAAAATGACGAAATTGCAGCCGGCCAGATTTTTGTTTCCCATCAACCTGCC
The DNA here is from genome assembly GCF_002742605.1 of Olea europaea var. sylvestris. NCBI lineage: Eukaryota > Viridiplantae > Streptophyta > Magnoliopsida > Lamiales > Oleaceae > Olea > Olea europaea. The sequence goes on from NW_019233986.1 coordinate 336, forward strand.
AAATTTCAGACCATTTCGGCACCGTCGCGAAACATGACGAAATTGCCCCCGGCGCGATTTTTGTTTCCGATCAATCTATCAAATTTTAGCCCACTCCGACACCGTCGAGAAAAATGACGATATGGCCACGGCGCGATTTTTGTTTCCGATCAACCAGTCAAATTTTAGCCCATTCCGACACCGTCGCGAAAAATGACGAAATTGCCCTGGCCAGATTTTTGTTTCCAATCAACCTGCCAAATTTCAGCCCATTCCGACACCATCGCGAAAAATGACGAAATCTTCCCCGGCGCGATTTTTGTTTCCGATCAATGTATCAAAATTAAGCACATTCCGACATCGTCGCGAAAAATGACGAAATTGCCCCCCGCGCGATTTTTGTTTCCGATCAATCTGCCAAATTTTAGCCTTTTCCAACACTGTGGCGAAAAATGACGAAATTACACCCGGCGCGGTTTTTGTTTCCCGTCAACATGCCAAATTTCAGCCCATTCCGACACCGTCGCGAAAAATGACGAAAATGCCCCCGGCGCGATTTTTGTTTCCGATCAATCAGTCAAATTTGAGCCCATTCCGACATCGTCGCGAAAAATGACGAAATTGCCCTCGGCGCGATTTTTGTTTCCGATCAACCTGCCAAATTTTAGCCCATTCCGACACCGTCGCGAAAAATGACGAAATTGCACCCGGCGCGATTTTTGTTTCCGATCAACCAGTCAAATTTTAGCCCGTTCCGACACCGTCGCTAAAAATTACAAAATTGCCCGCGGCGCGATTTTTGTTTCCGATCAACCTGTCAAATTTTAGCCCGTTCCCACACCGTCGCGAAAAATGACGAAATTGCAGCCGGCCAGATTTTTGTTTCCCATCAACCTGCCAAATTTCAGACCATTTCGGCACCGTCGCGAAACGTGACGAAATTGCCCCCGGCGCGATTTTTGTTTCCGATCAATTTATCAAATTTTAGCCCACTCCGACACCGTCGTGAAAAATGACGATATGGCCACGGCGCGATTTTTGTTTCCGATCAACCAGTCAAATTTTAGCCCATTCCGACACCGTCGCGAAAAATGACGAAATTGCCCCCGGCCAGATTTTTGTTTCCAATCAACCTGCCAAATTTCAGCCCATTCCGACACCATCGCGAAAAATGACGAAATCGTCCCCGGCGCGATTTTTGTTTCCGATCAATGTATCAAAATTAGGCACATTCCGACACCGTCGCGAAAAATGACGAAATTGCCCCCCGCGCGATTTTTGTTCCCGATCAACCTGCCAAATTTTAGCCCATTCCGACACCGTCGCGAAAAATGACGAAATTGCCCCCGGCGGGATTTTTGTTTCCGATCAAGCGGTCAAATTTTAGCCCACTCCGACACCATCGAGAAAAATAACGATATTACCCTCGGCGCGATTTTTGTTTCCGATCAACCTGTCAAATTTTGGCAAATTCCGACAACGTCGCGAAAAATGACGAAATTCCCCCGGCGCGATTTTTGTTTCCAATAAACCTGCCAAATTTCAGCCCATTCCGTCACCGTCGCGAAAAATGACGAAATTACCCACGGCGCGATTTTTGTTTACGATCAATGTATCAAAATTTAGCAAATTCCGACACCATCGCGAAAAATGACGAAATTGCCCCCGGTGCGATTTTTGTTTCCGATCAAGCTGTCAAATTTTAGCCCAATCCGACACCGTCGCGAAAAGTGACCAAATTGCCCCCGGCACGATTTTTGTTTCCGATCAATGTATCAAAATTTAGCCCATTCCGACACCGTCGCGAAAAATGACGAAATCGCCCCCGGCGCGATTTTTGTTTTCGATCAGTGTATCAAAATTTAGCCCATTCCGACACCATCGCGAAAAACGACGAAATTGCCCCCGGCGCGATTTTTGTTTTCGATCAATCTTCCAAATTTCAGCCCATTCCACACCGTCGCGAAAAATGACGAAATCGCCCCCGGCGCGATTTTTGTTTCCGATCAACCTGCCAAATTTCAGCCCGTTCCGACACCGTCGCGAAAAATGACGAAATTGCCCCCGGCGCGATTTTTGTTTACGATCAATGTATCAAAATTTAGCACATTC